>NC_056727.1:994121233-994133279 GCF_019279795.1 Protopterus annectens | reverse complement strand
ACTTGTTAAAAACCGTTGCTTACCACATAAAAATGGATATACCAAAAAATATTTATAATATTGACATTTGTAATATTGACACACATGCCACAATAAAATACATCCTTCCTTTGAACTAAACTTTTGTAAATCTCCACCTCTCTCTTGGTTACCCTCTATTTTCCAGAATGGGTTTAATGGAGACTGTTTCATTAAGTCCAGGAAATGTAGAGGTATTTAGTTTGCTTTGCCACCTAGTTACTTCCTCTCCAAGTTTATATTTCATACTTCCCCCTCTTGGATTTGCTTTTATACATTCTAAAATGCCAAAATTAAAGGAATCACAATGTGTGTTACCACTGAGATGTCTCCATAAAGCATTGTTAGTATCCTTTTTTCTTATTTTGTATAAATGATCGTAAATTCTATTTCTAAGACATCTCTCCGTCTTCCCCACATAAAAACAAGGGCATTTGGTACACCTAGCCAAATAAACTAGGTAAGAGGTTCTGCAATTGCCTTTTCGGAATCTAACCTCTTTGCAAGGGTTTTTACCACTGCTTATCTTCCTTGCCATTTGCATTCCTGTGTTATTTACATGGTCATCTTATTCCTTTGTCAGTATGCTGAGGTGTAGTTAAATGTGTGCAACTCTGTTGGGACAGACTTATATTTGCAAGTTGGTGTGCGAGCTGACACTAGGTGATCCTTGGCTCTTCACTATGTCTTCATGGTTTAAAGAAAGAAGGTTCATAGCACTAAACTTATCATATGCAGCTTTACCTTTCATCCTGTACCTTTTCTTTAGATTGTTCTGTAGACCCACTTCTTTGTTTACATAGCAAGCTTTGTGCCCATTCATTTGCAGGTTGTTAATGAAGCGCAAGTTTTAGGCTAAACTGCAGCATTGTTTGTGGCAAGCTGTGACTAAATTCTAATATTTGATGAGATTTACACTTAATGTTTTTCTCCTAGGATACTAGTGCCTCAGCTTTCAGACTTCCTGGTCCCTGCCAAGCTGATAGTTTCAATATGATGTAAAAGCTATTTAGTTTGTACCTTTTGTAGCCTACTGCTTATTGTTAGAGCTCTGTTTTTATCCTCCTTGTTCATAGAGGATGTGTGACATTAGTTGTTGAACATTGGATCAGTATTTCAGTAGCTTGAGCTATTTGGGCAATATCCTGCCAAGGATATGTTCGACTGACAAGTTTTTTGAAGCTTGAGGGTGTTTTTCTTGTGCTGTATGCCAACAGTCTACCTTTCCTGCTGGAATTTGGTATGTGTTTAGGCTTGAGTTATGTTATATAATTTCCTTTTTCTGAATCTGCTTATATTTACTTCATCATGGGTAAAAGAAAAGGGAGACGGCCTGTGAAAGTCATGGGTACAGAGCTGTCTAAGGCATGCCTGCTTTAGTGCTGATGCTGCTGAGTTTAAAACTGCCAGTTTAGATCTACTATTGTAATAAGTTTATAACTTTCATTTGTGAAAGAAAGTAGTCCATCTTCTGCACCCCCATTCTCCTTCCATAACCTGTGATGAATGTTACTTAAGTATTTACCATTTGATCCATGGGCGCCTATTAAAATTTAATATGCTAAGTTACCCAAGTCCTGAAGGCCGTTGGCGTACTGGTTTGGTGAATGTAGACTATGATAATTCAGATTTATCCTTATGGTGAGAGTATAATTCATCAGGAAAGTAGACCTTTGTTTCTTGTAAGAGTACTTATCTCACAGGAGATTTTCCTGTACTACTTAGACATGTAAAATTGTTGGTGTGTTTAAAGTCTAAATTCAGGTGTTCTGCTACAAATAAATATTTAAACTTGGGGCAGTTAAATGGCATCTACAAGCTGCAAGTAAGCATGCATGGTGGAATGAGAAGTGTGGAATGTGCAGCCCTGAAGTTGAGTGTTTGCAGAGAGTTGTGAAAAATTGCATTTACTATAGTCATATTAATAATCCAAAAATTAAATACTGTCATACTGAGGCTGGTTTATGCAAGTTAGTGAGTGTTGGTTAAAACCTGGTTGGTTTAAACATTTTATGGCATTTTTATCAAGGTTTTCTTTGTCGTCCATCTCTGAGATACAAATGCCAGGTAAACAAGTTATGAATATTGGCATATTTTCATGTTATTATAACACAAAAGCTGTGTTATCTAGAGGTTAAGCAAATGGTGCTGCTGCTTGTACGTAGCGTTAATCTGCAGTTTTGCCATTAATTATTGCCCATCTAACATCTACAGATTACTGTTTTATGCTGTGAAGTGTTGTGAAATTATATGCATGATTTGCATAGATATTTGTATCTCAAAATAGTATGCTACCTACATTTGCCATACATCTTTGGCAAGCTCTGGAACCGATCAACACCTCTACTGGTGTATGTCGTAGACACTTGGATATAACCCTTTGTAGTGTAATAGTCATTTTTCTGAAATCTACAGTATAAGTCTACATCAGAAGGTGCTTAACAAGCTTTTGTTAAGCACACCTCAGGATTGTTATTCTGTGGAGTCTTGCTAGAACATTGCCATCAGCTAGTGCAGAAAATGGGAGGAAATATTCGCATTTTTATTCAGACTTTTTTCCTTTCAAAGCTGTAAAATGTTTAGTTTTTTACTGATCTACTTTTGTAGTACATAGAACAGGTACAGCTCAGTGCACTATAGTGTAGTATGTTCAGGCCTTTCAAATTCTAACCATTCTTGCTGAATTATGTTGACATGGGTGTCAAAGATCACCTCATACATAAGTTGGTTATGATCGGAGACCTGATCAAAATCTTCCATTTGGTGGTTCATACAGCTGTAATTAGGCAAAAATGTGCAAGTAATATTTAGAAATGTGTGCCCTAATTGGAAGAACATAGCTGTGATAAATGCATTGTTAATCACATACATTTGGTAGCAACACTCAAAACACTGTTCATTGTGCCTATGGAAACTTGAAAATGTGTCCATTTTTTCATTCCACTAAACCATACTTGTACAAGGTTATATATTAAACTGTTTCATTGAATATTAAGATTAATATTCATCTTTTTGCTCGCTGAAGTGACTTAGTTCTCTTCCTTCCCGTTAATGTTACTTAAAATAGATGAGGATATGACTAAAATTGAATGGTTTCAGTAAACTGGTGTAGTATGCCAAGATTGTTGCATAGATGCATGAACAAAACTTTCCTAAGCCATCCTTGGAAAATCACATCATTGAAGAGAGAACCAAGGAATGTTGGCATCGTCACTGGCGTCATTTAGAGGAAGTTACATATTTCTCGTTTAAATGTTATGTAATAGCAGTATGTTATGGGCAAGCTCTTTAGTAATTCATATTTCTACCAGTGTAAGAGAACTATACATAGGCCTTGCCTTTTGAGAAAACACTTCCTTTCATCATGGGTAGACTGTGGAATCTTGTTCCTGTGCAATGATTAACAGTTTTAGAACACGGCAGTACAGAAAACCGTTTTGTTTTCCCTTAATTGCCAAACCTTTTACTATACCCACAACAGTAGGCTAATTAACTCCTAGCTTGTGTAGTCCGATTTATTTTTCATTTAGCACTTTGTTGAGAAACTGCAAATGTTCTGTAGTCATCTCGCCTTCATTCTTGCATATGGATTCAGAGCCTTTAATCGGCTCAACTCAGCCGATTACAAAACTATAAGTCACTCATTTGGCTCGTATCAAGGTAGGTATTCCATAGTGCACTAGTAAGAATACCCAGATCTTGTTTGCTGCATCTACGAGTTCAGAAGTGCTCTCTTTCTTGGCCATGGCTAAGTTGGATTATTGTTCATTATTCTTGTGTATAGTGATCATTTTTGATAAATATTAGTAGGTTAGTACAAATAGCTTAGTTGTTATAGTAGTAAAGTAGTTAGCGTGTTTTTTGACGTTTTGCAAAGCTGTTGTTGAAAACTTCTTGGCTGTCACTTCCATAGGCCCCTTTTTCTTCTGAGTGGGTATCCCTTCCTTGGTGTGCTATTTTTTTGCTTTATTTAGATATTTTAGGAGTAGGTCTGTGTTTGGGTTACAACCTTTTTTTAAACTTGTTTTTAACTAGAATAAGTAGTATAAAACTAATAGCTGTGTGAAGTGCTCCTTTATTAACTCTTATTAGCTAGAACTATTAGTGTTTGTTGAATTATTGCCCTTTCAAATTCTTGAGGTAGCTTCTCTGTTTACAGCTAGGTCTGTTAAAGTTAGAGGACCTAGTCCTCTATTTCCTTCTCTTGTGTGTTGTTTCCTCAGCAGGGCTAGGCCCCATTTAAGTTGAGGACCTAGTCCTCTCTTTGGGAATCAAGGGATCATAAACCTTCAGGTTTTAAATAGCGTCTCAAATGTTCTCAAATGTCCCTGACTGACTGACATAGTAATTGTGTTTACTGTCTTGGAGCCATTCATCTTCAGGAGACATGTTTCTTTTGTCACTCCTTTAGTTCTGGGGTTCTCCAGGAAAGGAAGAACAAATGGATCCTGAAAGGTCTCCTTAAGCCTTCCTTTGAGGAGGATTTAGCTAGCTCTTCATCATTGCATTCCAGGTCTCCCTCTTCTAAAAAAGAGAAGTTTTAAGTCGGCTACGAGACATTCTCCCACTCCCGACTATTTTATCTGGACCTCCACAAAAAATTAAAAAGTGGACAAACCTTCTTCCTCTTTGGCTCCACTGTTCTCGGAGCTAGTCAAGGTTATCGACATCGATACTCCAGTATCGGCACCAAGTTTTTTGGAGCCCACTACTGAACACTTACCTCGGAGCTGGTCTAGAGAATTATTACTGGTCACCGCAACTCTCAGATCACCTATTTTGCAGAGATCTAGATCACCTACCTTGTCTTCTAGATCTCCAAGAGTCTTTCTGAAGAGGATGTAGAGAGAGTGGTGCTTAGACTCTCAAGGTAGTCCACGCTAGCTAATTTGTTGCTGGTTCCGACCCAATCTGTTCCAGTGCCGTCTAAGGCCATACTTCTGTTTCTGTTCCTCCTCCGAGCCATGTTGGTCCTTTGGAGCCAGAGCTGTCGGTGCCACTTGTTGTGGAACAGTCAGTTCCAGCACCTCTTTTGTGCATCTCTGAGCCGAGTTCCGCTGCAACACCTCTGCCGTCCTTGGTGTCTAGCAGCCGAAGCTCACCTTTCTGCTCCAACATTGACGCTTGGACCCAAACTTCCTCTGTTCCAAGTTTACCTTTTTTGTGTGTCAGCTCGGTTGAGCTCTGATCCTACATCTAGCTGTGAGCCGATCGCTCTTTAGCAAAGGGCTACTTCCATTTCCTCGGAACCAGGGGTGTGTTCGGAACCAGAGAAATCTGCCTTCGAGATGATGAGCATGCTGTCTAGGTCTTCAGCTCCAGACACCGGTACCGATGCGCTTCCCCCTCAAGCACCGACCTCTGTCTCTGCACCATTTCTTTCTCTATAGCAGAGACCCGCAGCCTCAGGAGCCCCCATTGGGTGGCCCACAGTCTTCC
The DNA here is from genome assembly GCF_019279795.1 of Protopterus annectens. Lineage (NCBI taxonomy): Eukaryota > Metazoa > Chordata > Ceratodontiformes > Protopteridae > Protopterus > Protopterus annectens. The sequence goes on along the minus strand of NC_056727.1, from coordinate 994,127,822 downwards.
GAGACCTCCCCAAAATACCCTTCTGAGAAGACTCCTTAGAAGAAAACTTGCAAGAGGAAGCATGTAGACTCCCCTGTTAAGTCCATCACCTCTGACACTGACCTCGAGGAGTCAGAAGGGTCCCCTAGGTCATCCTCTGATGATAACTTCTTCGTAGATATCCTGAAACGGAGAGTCAGCTAGCCCACTGTTACCCCTTCTGATGAGTCAGTGTACCTGAAGGCTTTCGGGTCTCAACCTTCAGCCTCGTGGGTGTCTTCACCTTTCGATGAGCTCTTAGATTTAGTCAGTCGAAAGGTGTGGGAAACGCTTGGTGCCGTGGAACCAGTCCCCAGAAGGCCCAACGAATTTCTTTCAGCCCCCAAAGAGAGTGTTGACTAAAGGTGTGCCTGTTGATGCCATGTTGGTGGCAGCAGCCACAAAGAAGGGACTAGTGGAAACTTCATCTGTCCATCCACCAAACAAGGAGTCTCAACGATAAATAGATACAGGAAGCATGTCTTCTTTTCAGCGGCTTTTACACTCAGATTGCTGAATTACCTCACCCATTTCCCTAGGATTCAAAGAGATCACCTAAAGGAGCTAGGAAATGCTCTCCAAGGTACCTTAGCTGAAGGAGTCCCTGAGGAAGTTACTGCTCATTTGTCTACCTTAAACTCCATTGTTAACTTCTCCATGAGGCCGATAACTTGTGCAGCAGATGGAGTGAGCAGGGCAGCGGGTTCAGGAGTTTCCCTTAGGAGATTCTCCTGGATGCCCTTATGTAACTTTGCGGAGCCCTTCAGATCTACATTTACCAAAGCCCCTTTGACTGTTCCTCTCTGTTTGGACCAAAGGTAAAAAATACACTCACCAGGTGCAAGCAGGAAGGGGAAAACTCCCTCTGCTGTGGGAGTAAGTTTTCCATCTCTTGTAGACCATACCCTAAAGGTCAGAGAGGCGGGAAAATGTGGTTCAAGAAATTTCAGTTTTTTTCCGGATGCACAAGGTGATTCCTCCTTCAGAGGCAGAGGAGGAGCAAGTAATGGTAGACTTCGCCCTAGAGGCAGGGGGGGGTCTACAAAACCAGGGTGGCCTTGATTCCTTTTGTGAACGTCTCTATCAGCGCTCCTAAAGGGAGACCTGACTGCGCTTCTCTGGAGCCAGTTGGGGATCGCTTATCTTTGTATCCAGAAGCCTGGCACGACATCACCCAAGACAAGTGAGTACAAAGAATAATTTCCATAGGATACTTCATACCCTTCTCTTCTCCACCTAATCCCATCAAGAAATTCCCAGATATTCCACCCAATCACAGGGATTAAGCAACTATATAAGTTGCTTCAAAAGAGTAATCCAAACCGTCCCCGCAGACCAGATAGGATTCGGAACTTACTCCAGATTCTTTAGTGCAAAAACGAACAGGGGACTGAAGGTCCATTTTGTATCCCAGCAAGTTAAATGAATCAATGAAGAAGTCCAAGTCCGAATGGTAACTGCAGTCTATATTTCCTCTGTCAGGGAAAGAAAGTTGGATGTGCTCCATAGACCTCCAAGATGCGTACTACCATATTAAAAATGGACCGCATCGAGGAGTCATTTACGCTTCCGGCTGGGAGCCAGTCATTACCAGTTTTGTGCTCTGCCCTTTGGTCTTACCACAGACCCCAGGGTGTTCACCAAATGTATGGCGGTAGTATTGGCTCACTTGAGACTTCTTGGATTCCAAATGTTTCCATACCTGGACGACTGGCTCCTGATTGCCACCACCAAGCACCTACTTCTACAAGCCAGTGATTCAACCATCCAAGCTTGCATTCAGCTAGGGATTACTATAAATTGGGAAAAGTCTGCCTTGTCGCCCTCTCAATATGTGACTTGGACACAGAAATACACAGTTGCAAAGATGGCTCACCTTCCTGCAGACAGAATACAAAATCTAAGACAACAGATATGCGGTCTACTTCCTCAACACAAAGTCAAAGCGAAGACGGTGCTCAAACTTCTAGGAACCATGGCCTCTACTATAACTCTAGTTCCACTAGCCAGACTACATATGAGAATTCTTCAATGGCTACTCTTTTTTCCCCAGTGGTCTCTTCAACAAATGCCTCTGTCTCATCCTATTTTGATAACAGAATCTTGCAAAATGGCCCTTTGTTGGTGGATCCAGTCCAATCAACTAATGATAGGGACACCATTCATCCTCGCCAACCCGTTGTTACTGTGACCATGGATGGCCTCCCAGATAGGGTGGGGGGCATTATCTAGGCAGGACAGTCCAAGGCACATGGCAAGAACATGAGCTAGAGATGAGAGCAGTGCTACTAGCGTTGCAAGCACTTCACGACTTTTCTCCTCTAGGGCCAATAGCAATCCAATTAGACAATGTCAGTGGTGTGGTATATAAACATACAAGGAGGAAGTAGATCCTACCCCCTATGTCGAGAGACTGTTAGTGTTTGGCAGTGAGCGATGTCTTCCCAACGCTTTCTAGTTGCAACACCTATCCTGGGGACAACCAGCGTGATAGCTGACAAGCTCAGCAGGGCAATCTTGATGCCTCACGAGTGGTCTCTGAATCAGAAAGTCGCGGAACAGTTTTTCCTCAAATGGGGACAGCCTTGCTGTGATCTGTTTGCCAGCCCAATGAAAGCCAAATGCAGCTACTTCTCCATTATCACCCCCCTCCTGGGGGAGACAGACACACTTGTTCACAATTGGCCCTCAGAACTTCTTTATGCCTTCCCTTCCTTTACGCTAATATCGAAATTGATCCAAAAAGCAAAGACCTTGGGAAGCAGAATGATTCTTATCACTCCTTACTGGCCTCGTCAGATTTGGTTCCCTTTCTCAGGCCTCGCCTTCTGGACGATCCATGGCCTCTGGGCCCCAGTACCAGACCTTCTGTCACATATCAGGCACCTGTCTCCACACCCTCAACTTGACAGCATGGCTGCTCCACTTCCATCCTTAATCAGGCTTCATGATTTCTCCCCTGCTGTTACACATATCCTGACATCTTCTCACAAGCCTACTATGAGAAAATTGTACGCTAGCAAATTTTTAATCTGGGTACGAGAGAAAAACATAGATCCTTCTACAGCCCCCATTCCCTTGGTGTTAGTTAGTGGGTGTTAGAATTCCTAACCAAACTTGATCATCAGGGATCAGCTGCTACTACAATCAAAGTTGAATTAGCAGTGCTCTCTGATTTTCATTTGGGACAACACAAACCTAATCTTATGGCTCACAGATTGTGTAAATCTTTTTTGAAAGCCACTTCCTTGCTAAGATACCCCTTTCAAGAACCTGTATCTCCCTGGGATCTAAATTTTGTTCTGTCCAAACTTACTTCTCCGCCTTTTGAACCCTCACATACTTGTGAATTCAAGTTCCTTTCATGGAAGACCATTTTTCTAGTAGCCATCACATCTGCCGGAAGTGTCAGAGTTACAAGCACTGTCAGTCAAACCTCCTTACTTTATTTTTCATAGAGACAGTTTCCCTTCGTACATATCTGTCCATCTCCAAGGTTTGTTCTCAATCTAATATAAATCTAAGTATTGAACTGTCAGTCTTTTTTCCTAATCATTCAAACCAAGCAGAATAGAAGTTTCATCAACTTGATGTTCAGAGATAATCAAGGTTCTATCTACATAGAACCAAGGAGCTTAGGAGATCAGACCAATTGTTTGCATCATTTACTGAGTCAAGAAAAGGTATGCTAGTCTCCAAGATAACATTATCAAACTGTATTTCAAATTGTATATCTTTAATTTACTCTTCTAATGGCAAAGAACTCCTGTTTAAAAAGCTCATTCTAGCAGATCTGTGTCCACATCTGCTGCCTTTCAAGCCAGAATTCCAGTTGACAGTATATGTGCAGCAGCAACTTGGGCTACCCCTCATACCTTTATTACTCATTACAAATTGGACTTGGCCTCCAGGGGTAGAGCCTCCTTTTGGTTCCATGGTTCTTAGGAGTATATTCCCGTGAGCTACCCGAGAAAAAGGTGCTAGGGACGCTGTTCTATATGTAAGAATGAAGGCGAGCTAGGACTACAGAGCATGAAGTTATGTACACACCATAACTTTCCATGTTTGTAGTCCATCTCGCCCTTCATTCTTAAGAACCCCCCCCTACCCCCCCCCCATCCATGTATCCTTGGAGGCTCTTGAGACAAGATACTATCTATCTTAAAGTGGACACCTTTCATCGTTGTTGTTCCTTGTGGAAATACCTTCTATCACTTTTTTTTTTTTTTTTTTATAGACAGCAGCAAACAAGAGCTGGGTATTCTTACTAGTGCGCTGTGGGATACCTATCTTGCCACGAGCCAGCTGAGAGACTTCGAGCTTTGTAATCGGCGGAGTATTTTTTTTCTCTGCAAATGTTTCTTAGCTACTTTATGCTTTTGATGTTTCATCCTGGTCATTATTTTGAAGTCTGGTTTCTGATTTATGTAACTTTTAATAGTTTTGGTTTTTGCCAAGCAGTAGTCTGGGGGCAGATAAGATGGCCCTAGAGTATCTTTCATTAAATTGAAAGCACTTGCCTTGTTAAACTGTCTAGAATATTCATAATTCCTTAAGTGTCTTAGATAATCTATTCAGTTATTCTACAGTTTACCAGTTAATCAGTGTAGGATTGTGGGGGAGCCAGACCTTATCCTGGCACACTGTGTGGGTGCAAGGTGTTTAGAAGCTCCTCCTTTGTGGGTTGTCAACCCTTCACTGGATGTGCTCACCTACAGAAATTGAGGAATTTCATTTCACCTTTGTCTTCATTTTAGTATGAGGGAGAAGTAGGGCACATGTTAAATTCAGGCAGTCGCAAGGATGATGTAAAGAAAAAATTCCAGCCAAGAACCAAACACATTTCGACAGCAGGGATAACCACGGTCATCATTCTCTTGATAAGTGACCAACTCCATTGAGGTTATGCATCGTCACATTTCCAATGTAGGATCCACCATTACTTTTATTTATGGTGCAACAAAGTAGCACCCGAGTAGAAAGGAAGATCTATAAACAAAATGTAGGTAGACATCTCATAGTCAGAGACTGTAACTCAGTGTCCAATTCAGGCACTTTGTTCAGAGAAATACTTCTCTTTTAACCCAGTCTTGTATCAAGCTATTGTTCTGAAAATAATTTTATTTGTGGTGACTTCTGCTTTAAAATTAAAATTTTGTTTTCTAATGTGTAGAAGTTTGGGTAGGGTGTACGCATTGCAATCAGTTAATGTTTTTCATGATTTGTATAATGTGCCTTTAGTTCCTTAAATATGTTCTGTGTCCCCATTATATGTTTGGTGGCTTAGATAGTATAGCTTGTTTTTTTTTCTTTCCATCTTCAGAAACTATGTGAAGCTTTGCCAAAGTTGGCAAACATCAGTGCAGACCCTAAATTTAAAGGAAAGAAGCAACTGTTTAAAGAATATTGGTCCTGATGCTTGTGTGGGCAAATGTTTAAGCTAATTTTAATGTATTTTACAAAGCATCAGTATGCATCTGTAAGCAAAGTTGGCTGGTATTTAGCTACTTTATGGTAGGAAACAAAGCTGTAGAGTTAGTGATTTGCTGATGAAAAATTGCTTGTCTGTGATCCACATCAAGTGCCAAACAGCATTTTCCACTCATTAGCAAATATTTTTCTTTTGTGTTGTTTATAAAAATCTAAGTAAATAAAAATCTAAAACTTGTCTCCTATGACCGTGTCATTGAGTTTGAACAGTGAATTATAACTTTGGAGACTAGAGCTTCAAGTGAGGTGTGTCCCTAGATGTTGATACACTACCATTCGTATGCAGAACGTCCATTAAAGTCTGAGGTGCAGCTAATACTATTCCTAAGGTGATGTCGCTAAGGGATGCAGTAAACTTAATTTAGGTCATGCAGTAACAGAGTTGATGCTTTCTTTTAAAGTCAGCATCACAGTACTTAACTCACCAGAGGCCTTGAGGCAAAGATATAATGCAACAGTGTGGTGTTTTCATGTTTAATAAAGAAAACTGGCGGTGTATTAAAAATGACCAGCTGTTTCATAAGAAAAGACAATCTGTTGCGTGGTGTTTTTTTCTTTAATGTTTGTCTGAACTGAACTGTCACCTTTCTTTACTATAACCAGTTTGCCATTAATAGCTTCACACTTGCTCATTTTCTTGCTTAGACTTACAGCTGTTTGAATTGGTTAATAGCGAACTTCTTGATTTTAACCAATATAGGCTTTGATTGTTTTCTTCATACACTAATAATAGGACCTGTACTGTTTTCTCCAGAATTAACTCTTCAGATAATGGCATCCTCAAATTTGGTGTCCCACATGGATCATTTCTGGGTCCTTTGACCTTCTCTATAGTTAATCAAGAACTAGAACTTTTAACTATTGACTGCACACTATGCAGTTGATACGGTACTCCTTTTCTGTAGTACTTCACCTGCAACCCTACAAGAAGCACTGTAAAAGCACTTCCAGTATGGTGTGGAACTGGCTGCTAAGACTGATTTAGTTATTGTCTGTAAATCCTCAGCTGTGGTATTTACATCACTAAAAAAAGTTTTCAACACATCTTTGATAGTTTTAGACCTCTTAGGCTTACTAATCC